>NC_091178.1:40727522-40747306 GCF_040958095.1 Procambarus clarkii | reverse complement strand
TGAGTTCTGACTAAAGGTGTCCATGGGAAGAGGTGGGTCTGATTAAAGGTGTCCATAGGAAGAGGTGGGACTGACTAAAGGAGTATATGGGAAGAGGCGGGTCTGACTAAAGGTGTCCATGGGAAGAGGTGGGACTGACTAAAGGTGTCCATGGGAAGAGTTGGGTCTGATTAAAGTGTCCATGGGAAGAGGTGGGTCTGACTAAAGGTGTCCACGGGAAGAGGTGGGACTGACTAAAGGTGCTCATGGGAAGAGGTGGGACTGACTAAAGGTGTCCATGGGAACAGGTGGGACTGACTAAAGGTGTTAATGGGATGAGGTGGGTCTGACTAAATGTGTCCATGGGAAGAGGTGGGACTGACTAAACGTGCTCATGGGAAGAGGTGGGACTGACTAAAGGTGTCCATAGGAAGAGGAGGTTGTGACTATAGGTATCCATGGGAAGAGGTGGGACTGACTAAAGGTGCTCATGGGAAGAGGTGGGACTGACTAAAGGTGTCCATGGGAAGAGGTGGGACTGACTAAAGGTGTTCATGGGAAGAGGTGGGTCTGACTAAAGGTGTCCATGGGAAGAGGTGGGACTGACTAAAGGTGTCCATGGGAAGAGTTGGGACTGACTAAAGGTGCTCATGGGAAGAGGTGGGCTTGACTAAATGTGTCCATGGGAAGAGGTGGGACTGACTAAAGGTGTCCATGGGAAGAGGGGGGTCTGACTAAAGTGTCCATAGGAAGAGGTGGGACTGACTAAAGGTGTCCATGGGAAGAGGTGGGTCTGACTAAAGTGTCCCTGGGAAGAGGTGGGTCTGACTACAGGTGCCCATGGGAAGAGGTGGGTCTGACTAAAGATGTCCATGGGAAGAGGTGGATCTGACGAAATTGCCCATGAGAAGAGGTGGGTCTGACTAAAGGTGTCCATGGGCAGAGGTGGGTCTGACAAAAGGAGCCCATGGGAAGAGGTGGGCCTGACTAAAGTGTCCAGGGGAAGAGGTGGGTCTGACTATAGGTGTCCACGGAAAGAGGTGGGTGTGACTAAAGGTTTTCATGGGAAGAGGTGGGTCTGACTAAAGATGTTCATGGGAAGAGGTGGGTCTGACTAAAGGTGTTCATGAGAAGAGGTGGGTCTGAGTTAAGATGTCCACGGGAAGAGGTGGGTCTGACTAAATTGCCCATGGGAAGAGGTGGGTCTGACTAAAGGTGTCCATGGGAAGAGGTGGGTCTGACTGAAGTGTTCATGGGAACAGGTGGGTCTGACTATAGGTGTCCACGGGAAGAGGTGGGTCTGACTATAGGTGTCTATGGGAAGAGGTGGGTGTGACTAAAGGTGTCCACGGGAAGAGGTGGGTCTGACTATAGGTGCTCATGGGAAGAGGTGGGTGTGACTAAAGGTGTTCATGGGAAGAGGTGGGTCTAACTAAAGGTGTTCATGGGAAGAGGTGGGTCTGATTAAATGTGTCCATGGGAAGAGGTTGGTCTGACTAAAGTGTCCATGGGAAGAGGTGGGTCTGACTAAAGATGTCCATGGGAAGAGGTGGGTTTGACTAAAGGTGTCTATTGAAAGAGGTGGGTCTGACTAAAGGTGTCCATGGGAATAGGTGGGTCTGACTAAAGGTGTTTGTAGGAAGAGGAGGGTCTGACTAAAGGTCTCCATGGGCAGAGATGGGTCTGACTAAAGGTACCCATGGGAAGAGGTGGGTCTGACTAAAGTGTCCATGGGAAGAGGTGAGTCTGACTATAGGTGTCCACTGGAAGAGGTAGGTGTGACTAAAGGTGTTCATGGGAAGAGGTGGGTCTGACTAAAGGTGTTCATGGGAAGAGGTGGGACTGACCAAATTGCCCATGGGAAGAGGTGGGTCTGACTAAAGGTGTCCATGGGAAGAGGTAGGTCTGACTAAAGATGTTCATGGGAAGTGGTGGGTCTGACTAAATTGACCATGGGAAGATGTGGGTCTGACTAAAGGTGTCCATGGGAAGAGGTGGGTCTGACTAAAGGTGTCTATGGAAAGAGATGGGTGTGACTAAAGGTGTCCATGGGAAGAGGTGGGTCTGACTAAAGGTGTTCGTAGGAAGAGGTGGGTCTGACTAAAGCTGTTCGTAGGAAGAGGTGGGTCTGACTAAAGGTGTCCATGGGAAGAGGTGGGTCTGACTAAAGGTGTCCATGGGAAGAGGTGGGTCTGATTAAAGGTGTCCATAGGAAGAGGTGGGACTGACTAAAGGAGTATATGGGAAGAGACGGGTCTGACTAAAGTGTCCATGGGAAGAGGTGGGACTGACTAAAGGTGTCCATGGGAAGAGGTGGGTCTGACTAAAGTGTCCATGGGAAGAGGTGGGTCTGACTAAAGGTGTCCATGGGAAGAGGTGGGACTGACTAAAGGTGCTCATGGGAAGAGGTGGGACTGACTAAAGGTGTCCATGGGAAGAGGTGGGTCTGACTATAGGTGTCCATGGGAAGAGGTGGGACTGACTAAAGGTGCTCATGGGAAGAGGTGGGACTGACTAAAGGTGTCCATGGGAAGAGGTGGGACTGACTAAAGGTGTTAATGGGATGAGGTGGGTCTGACTAAATGTGTCCATGGGAAGAGGTGGGACTGACTAAAGGTGCTCATGGGAAGAGGTGGGACTGACTAAAGGTGTCCATGGGAAGAGGTGGGTCTGACTATAGGTGTCCATGGGAAGAGTTGGGACTGACTAAAGGTGCTCATGGGAAGAGTTGGGACTGACTAAAGGTGTCCATGGGAAGAGGTGGGACTGACTAAAGGTGTCCATGGGAAGAGGTGGGTCTGACTAAAGGTGTCCATGGGGAGAGGTGGGTCTGACTAAAGGTGTTTGTAGGAAGAGGTGGGTCTGACTAAAGGTGTTCGTAGGAAGACGTGGGTCTGACTAAAGGTGTTCATGGAAAGAGGTGGGTCTGACTAAATTGCCCATGGGAAGAGGTGGGTCTGACTAAAGGTGTCCAAGGGAAGAGGTGGGTCTGACTAAAGTGTCCATGGGAAGAGTTATATCTGATTAAAGGTGTCCATGAGAAGAGGTGGGTCTGACTAAAGGTCTCCATGGGCAGAGGTGGGTCTGACTAAAGGTGCCCATGGGAAGAGGTGGGTCTGACTAAAGTGTCCATGGGAAGAGGTGGGTCTGACTAAAGTGTCCATGGGAAGAGGTGAGTCTGACTAAAAGTGTCCATGGGTAGAGGTGGGTCTGACTAAAGGTGTCCATGGGAACAGGTGAGTCTGACTAAAGGTGTCCATGGAAAGAGGTGGGTCTGATTAAAGGTGTCCATAGGAAGAGGTGGGACTGACTAAAGGAGTATATGGGAAGAGGCGGGTCTGACTAAAGGTGTCCATGGGAAGAGGTGGGACTGACTAAAGGTGTCCATGGGAAGAGTTGGGTCTGATTAAAGTGTCCATGGGAAGAGGTGGGTCTGACTAAAGGTGTCCATGGGAAGAGGTGGGACTGACTAAAGGTGCTCATGGGAAGAGGTGGGACTGACTAAAGGTGTCCATGGGAAGAGGTGGGTCTGACTAAAGGTGTCCATGGGAGGAGGTGGGTCTGACTAAAGGTGTCTATGGAAAGAGGTGGGTGTGACTAAAGGTGTCCATGGAAAGAGTTGGATCTGACTAAAGGTGTTTGTAGGAAGAGGTGGGTCTGACTAAAGGTGTTCGTAGGAAGAGGTGGGTCTGACTAAAGGTGTCCATGGGAAGAGGTGCGTCTGACTAAAGGTCTCCATGGGCAGAGGTGGGTCTGACTAAAGGAGCCCATGGGAAGAGTTGGGCCTGACTAAAGTGTCCATGGGAAGAGGTGGGTCTGACTATAGGTGTCCACGGAAAGAGGTGGGTGTGACTAAAGGTTTTCATGGGAAGAGGTGGGTCTGACTAAAGGTGTTCATGGGAAGAGGTGGGTCTGAATAAAGGTATCCATGGGAAGAGATGGGTCTGACTAAAGGTGTTCGTAGGAAGAGGTGGGTCTGACTAAAGGTGTTCGTAGGAAGAGGTGGGTCTGACTAAAGTTGTCCATGGGAAGAGGTGGGTCTGACTAAAGTTGTCCATGGGAAGAGGTGGGTCTGATTAAAGGTGTCCATGTAAAGAGCTGATTCTGACTAAAGGTGCCCATGGGAAGAGTTGGGTCTGACTAAAGGTGTCCATGGGAAGAAGTGGGTCTGACTAAAGGTGCCCAAGCGAAGAGGTGGGTCTGACTAAAGGTGTCCATGGGAAGAGGTGGGTCTGACTAAAGGTCTCCATGGGCAGATGTGGGTCTGACTAAAGTGTCCACGGGAAGAGGTGGGTCTGACTGAAGGTGTCCATGGGAAGAGGTGGGACTGACTAAAGGTGCTCATGGGAAGAGGTGGGACTGACTAAAGGTGTCCATGGGAACAGGTGGGACTTACTAAAGGTGTCCATGGGAAGAGGTGGGTCTGACTATAGGTGTCCATGGGAAGAGGTGGGACTGACTAAAGGTGCTCATGGGAAGAGTAGGGACTGACTAAAGGTGTCCATGGGAAGAGGTGGGACTGACTAAAGGTGTCCATGGGAAGAGGTGGGTCTGACTAAAGGTGTCCATGGGGAGAGGTGGGTCTGACTAAAGGTGTTTGTAGGAAGAGGTGGGTCGGACTAAAGGTGTTCGTAGGAAGACGTGGGTCTGACTAAAGGTGTTCATGGAAAGAGGTGGGTCTGACTAAATTGCCCATGGGAAGAGGTGGGTCTGACTAAAGGTGTCCAAGGGAAGAGGTGGGTCTGACTAAAGTGTCCATGGGAAGAGGTATATCTGATTAAAGGTGTCCATGAGAAGAGGTGGGTCTGACTAAAGGTCTCCATGGGCAGAGGTGGGTCTGACTAAAGGTGCCCATGGGAAGAGGTGGGTCTGACTAAAGTGTCCATGGGAAGAGGTGGGTCTGACTAAAGTGTCCATGGGAAGAGGTGAGTCTGACTAAAAGTGTCCATGGGAAGAGGTGGGTCTGATTAAAGGTGTCCATAGGAAGAGGTGGGACTGACTAAAGGAGTATATGGGAAGAGGCGGGTCTGACTAAAGGTGTCCATGGGAAGAGGTGGGACTGACTAAAGGTGTCCATGGGAAGAGTTGGGTCTGATTAAAGTGTCCATGGGAAGAGGTGGGTCTGACTAAAGGTGTCCATGGGAAGAGGTGGGACTGACTAAAGGTGCTCATGGGAAGAGGTGGGACTGACTAAAGGTGTCCATGGGAAGAGGTGGGACTGACTAAAGGTGTCCATGGGAAGAGTTGGGTCTGATTAAAGTGTCCATGGGAAGAGGTGGGTCTGACTAAAGGTGTCCATGGGAGGAGGTGGGTCTGACTAAAGGTGTCTATGGAAAGAGGTGGGTGTGACTAAAGGTGTCCATGGAAAGAGGTGGATCTGACTAAAGGTGTTTGTAGGAAGAGGTGGGTCTGACTAAAGGTGTTCGTAGGAAGAGGTGGGTCTGACTAAAGGTGTCCATGGGAAGAGGTGCGTCTGACTAAAGGTCTCCATGGGCAGAGGTGGGTCTGACTAAAGGAGCCCATGGGAAGAGTTGGGCCTGACTAAAGTGTCCATGGGAAGAGGTGGGTCTGACTATAGGTGTCCACGGAAAGAGGTGGGTGTGACTAAAGGTTTTCATGGGAAGAGGTGGGTCTGACTAAAGGTGTTCATGGGAAGAGGTGGGTCTGAATAAAGGTATCCATGGGAAGAGATGGATCTGACTAAAGGTGTTAGTAGGAAGAGGTGGGTCTGACTAAAGGTGTTCGTAGGAAGAGGTGGGTCTGACTAAAGTTGTCCATGGGAAGAGGTGGGTCTGACTAAAGTTGTCCATGGGAAGAGGTGGGTCTGATTAAAGGTGTCCATGTAAAGAGCTGATTCTGACTAAAGGTGCCCATGGGAAGAGTTGGGTCTGACTAAAGGTGTCCATGGGAAGAAGTGGGTCTGACTAAAGGTGCCCAAGCGAAGAGGTGGGTCTGACTAAAGGTGTCCATGGGAAGAGGTGGGTCTGACTAAAGGTCTCCATGGGCAGATGTGGGTCTGACTAAAGTGTCCACGGGAAGAGGTGGGTCTGACTGAAGGTGTCCATGGGAAGAGGTGGGTCTGACTAAATGTGTCCATGGGAAGAGGTGGGACTGACTAAAGGTGCTCATGGGAAGAGGTGGGACTGACTAAAGGTGTCCATGGGAACAGGTGGGACTTACTAAAGGTGTCCATGGGAAGAGGTGGGTCTGACTATAGGTGTCCATGGGAAGAGGTGGGACTGACTAAAGGTGCTCATGGGAAGAGTTGGGACTGACTAAAGGTGTCCATGGGAAGAGGTGGGACTGACTAAAGGTGTCCATGGGAAGAGGTGGGTCTGACTAAAGGTGTCCATGGGGAGAGGTGGGTCTGACTAAAGGTGTTTGTAGGAAGAGGTGGGTCGGACTAAAGGTGTTCGTAGGAAGACGTGGGTCTGACTAAAGGTGTTCATGGAAAGAGGTGGGTCTGACTAAATTGCCCATGGGAAGAGGTGGGTCTGACTAAAGGTGTCCAAGGGAAGAGGTGGGTCTGACTAAAGTGTCCATGGGAAGAGGTATATCTGATTAAAGGTGTCCATGAGAAGAGGTGGGTCTGACTAAAGGTCTCCATGGGCAGAGGTGGGTCTGACTAAAGGTGCCCATGGGAAGAGGTGGGTCTGACTAAAGTGTCCATGGGAAGAGGTGGGTCTGACTAAAGTGTCCATGGGAAGAGGTGAGTCTGCCTAAAAGTGTCCATGGGTAGAGGTGGGTCTGACTAAAGGTGTCCATGGGAAGAGGTGAGTCTGACTAAAGGTGTCCATGGGAAGAGGTGGGTCTGATTAAAGGTGTCCATAGGAAGAGGTGGGACTGACTAAAGGAGTATATGGGAAGAGGCGGGTCTGACTAAAGGTGTCCATGGGAAGAGGTGGGACTGACTAAAGGTGTCCATGGGAAGAGTTGGGTCTGATTAAAGTGTCCATGGGAAGAGGTGGGTCTGACTAAAGGTGTCCATGGGAAGAGGTGGGACTGACTAAAGGTGCTCATGGGAAGAGGTGGGACTGACTAAAGGTGTCCATGGGAAGAGGTGGGTCTGACTAAAGGTGTCCATGGGAGGAGGTGGGTCTGACTAAAGGTGTCTATGGAAAGAGGTGAGAGTGACTAAAGGTGTCCATGGAAAGAGGTGGATCTGACTAAAGGTGTTTGTAGGAAGAGGTGGGTCTGACTAAAGGTGTTCGTAGGAAGAGGTGGGTCTGACTAAAGGTGTCCATGGGAAGAGGTGCGTCTGACTAAAGGTCTCCATGGGCAGAGGTGGGTCTGACTAAAGATGTTCATGGGAAGAGGTGGGTCTGACTAAAGGTGTTCATGAGAAGAGGTGGGTCTGAGTTAAGATGTCCACGGGAAGAGGTGGGTCTGACTAAATTGCCCATGGGAAGAGGTGGGTCTGACTAAAGGTGTCCATGGGAAGAGGTGGGTCTGACTGAAGTGTTCATGGGAACAGGTGGGTCTGACTATAGGTGTCCACGGGAAGAGGTGGGTCTGACTATAGGTGTCTATGGGAAGAGGTGGGTGTGACTAAAGGTGTCCACGGGAAGAGGTGGGTCTGACTATAGGTGCTCATGGAAAGAGGTGGGTGTGACTAAAGGTGTTCATGGGAAGAGGTGGGTCTAACTAAAGGTGTTCATGGGAAGAGGTGGGTCTGATTAAATGTGTCCATGGGAAGAGGTTGGTCTGACTAAAGTGTCCATGGGAAGAGGTGGGTCTGACTAAAGATGTCCATGGGAAGAGGTGGGTTTGACTAAAGGTGTCTATTGAAAGAGGTGGGTCTGACTAAAGGTGTCCATGGGAATAGGTGGGTCTGACTAAAGGTGTTTGTAGGAAGAGGAGGGTCTGACTAAAGGTCTCCATGGGCAGAGGTGGGTCTGACTAAAGGTACCCATTGGAAGAGGTGGGTCTGACTAAAGTGTCCATGGGAAGAGGTGAGTCTGACTATAGGTGTCCACTGGAAGAGGTAGGTCTGACTAAAGGTGTTCATGGGAAGAGGTGGGGCTGACTAAAGGTGTTCATGGGAAGAGGTGGGACTGACTAAATTGCCCATGGGAAGAGGTGGGTCTGACTAAAGGTGTCCATGGGAAGAGGTAGGTCTGACTAAAGATGTTCATGGGAAGTGGTGGGTCTGACTAAATTGACCATGGGAAGATGTGGGTCTGACTAAAGGTGTCCATGGGAAGAGGTGGGTCTGACTAAAGGTGTCTATGGAAAGAGATGGGTGTGACTAAAGGTGTCCATGGGAAGAGGTGGGTCTGACTAAAGGTGTTCGTAGGAAGAGGTGGGTCTGACTAAAGCTGTTCGTAGGAAGAGGTGGGTCTGACTAAAGGTGTCCATGGGAAGAGGTGGGTCTGACTAAAGGTGTCCATGGGAAGAGGTGGGTCTGATTAAAGGTGTCCATAGGAAGAGGTGGGACTGACTAAAGGAGTATATGGGAAGAGACGGGTCTGACTAAAGGTGTCCATGGGAAGAGGTGGGACTGACTAAAGGTGTCCATGGGAAGAGGTGGGTCTGACTAAAGTGTCCATGGGAAGAGGTGGGTCTGACTAAAGGTGTCCATGGGAAGAGGTGGGACTGACTAAAGGTGCTCATGGGAAGAGGTGGGACTGACTAAAGGTGTCCATGGGAAGAGGTGGGTCTGACTAAAGGTGTCCATGGGAGGAGGTGGGTCTGACTAAAGGTGTCTATGGAAAGAGGTGGGTGTGACTAAAGGTGTCCATGGAAAGAGGTGGATCTGACTAAAGGTGTTTGTAGGAAGAGGTGGGTCTGACTAAAGGTGTTCGTAGGAAGAGGTGGGTCTGACTAAAGGTGTCCATGGGAAGAGGTGGGTCTGACTAAAGGTCTCCATGGGCAGAGGTGGGTCTGACTAAAGGAGCCCATGGGAAGAGGTGGGTCTGACTAAAGTGTCCATGGGAAGAGGTGGGTCTGACTATAGGTGTCCACGGAAAGAGGTGGGTGTGACTAAAGGTTTTCATGGGAAGAGGTGGGTCTGACTAAAGGTGTTCATGGGAAGAGGTGGGTCTGAATAAAGGTATCCATGGGAAGAGATGGGTCTGACTAAAGGTGTTCGTAGGAAGAGGTGGGTCTGACTAAAGGTGTTCGTAGGAAGAGGTGGGTCTGACTAAAGTTGTCCATGGGAAGAGGTGGGTCTGACTAAAGTTGTCCATGGGAAGAGGTGGGTCTGATTAAAGGTGTCCATGTAAAGAGCTGATTCTGACTAAAGGTGCCCATGGGAAGAGTTGGGTCTGACTAAAGGTGTCCATGGGAAGAAGTGGGTCTGACTAAAGGTGCCCAAGCGAAGAGGTGGGTCTGACTAAAGGTGTCCATGGGAAGAGGTGGGTCTGACTAAAGGTCTCCATGGGCAGAGGTGGGTCTGACTAAAGTGTCCACGGGAAGAGGTGGGTCTGACTGAAGGTGTCCATGGGAAGAGGTGGGTCTGACTAAATGTGTCCATGGGAAGAGGTGGGACTGACTAAAGGTGCTCATGGGAAGAGGTGGGACTGACTAAAGGTGTCCATGGGAACAGGTGGGACTTACTAAAGGTGTCCATGGGAAGAGGTGGGTCTGACTATAGGTGTCCATGGGAAGAGGTGGGACTGACTAAAGGTGCTCATGGGAAGAGTTGGGACTGACTAAAGGTGTCCATGGGAAGAGGTGGGACTGACTAAAGGTGTCCATGGGAAGAGGTGGGTCTGACTAAAGGTGTCCATGGGGAGAGGTGGGTCTGACTAAAGGTGTTTGTAGGAAGAGGTGGGTCGGACTAAAGGTGTTCGTAGGAAGACGTGGGTCTGACTAAAGGTGTTCATGGAAAGAGGTGGGTCTGACTAAATTGCCCATGGGAAGAGGTGGGTCTGACTAAAGGTGTCCAAGGGAAGAGGTGGGTCTGACTAAAGTGTCCATGGGAAGAGGTATATCTGATTAAAGGTGTCCATGAGAAGAGGTGGGTCTGACTAAAGGTCTCCATGGGCAGAGGTGGGTCTGACTAAAGGTGCCCATGGGAAGAGGTGGGTCTGACTAAAGTGTCCATGGGAAGAGGTGGGTCTGACTAAAGTGTCCATGGGAAGAGGTGAGTCTGACTAAAAGTGTCCATGGGTAGAGGTGGGTCTGATTAAAGGTGTCCATGGGAAGAGGTGAGTCTGACTAAAGGTGTCCATGGGAAGAGGTGGGTCTGATTAAAGGTGTCCATAGGAAGAGGTGGGACTGACTAAAGGAGTATATGGGAAGAGGCGGGTCTGACTAAAGGTGTCCATGGGAAGAGGTGGGACTGACTAAAGGTGTCCATGGGAAGAGTTGGGTCTGATTAAAGTGTCCATGGGAAGAGGTGGGTCTGACTAAAGGTGTCCATGGGAAGAGGTGGGACTGACTAAAGGTGCTCATGGGAAGAGGTGGGACTGACTAAAGGTGTCCATGGGAAGAGGTGGGTCTGACTAAAGGTGTCCATGGGAGGAGGTGGGTCTGACTAAAGGTGTCTATGGAAAGAGGTGAGAGTGACTAAAGGTGTCCATGGAAAGAGGTGGATCTGACTAAAGGTGTTTGTAGGAAGAGGTGGGTCTGACTAAAGGTGTTCGTAGGAAGAGGTGGGTCTGACTAAAGGTGTCCATGGGAAGAGGTGCGTCTGACTAAAGGTCTCCATGGGCAGAGGTGGGTCTGACTAAAGATGTTCATGGGAAGAGGTGGGTCTGACTAAAGGTGTTCATGAGAAGAGGTGGGTCTGAGTTAAGATGTCCACGGGAAGAGGTGGGTCTGACTAAATTGCCCATGGGAAGAGGTGGGTCTGACTAAAGGTGTCCATGGGAAGAGGTGGGTCTGACTGAAGTGTTCATGGGAACAGGTGGGTCTGACTATAGGTGTCCACGGGAAGAGGTGGGTCTGACTATAGGTGTCTATAGGAAAAGGTGGGTGTGACTAAAGGTGTCCACGGGAAGAGGTGGGTCTGACTATAGGTGCTCATGGAAAGAGGTGGGTGTGACTAAAGGTGTTCATGGGAAGAGGTGGGTCTAACTAAAGGTGTTCATGGGAAGAGGTGGGTCTGATTATATGTGTCCATGGGAAGAGGTTGGTCTGACTAAAGTGTCCATGGGAAGAGGTGGGTCTGACTAAAGATGTCCATGGGAAGAGGTGGGTTTGACTAAAGGTGTCTATTGAAAGAGGTGGGTCTGACTAAAGGTGTCCATGGGAATAGGTGGGTCTGACTAAAGGTGTTTGTAGGAAGAGGAGGGTCTGACTAAAGGTCTCCATGGGCAGAGGTGGTTCTGACTAAAGGTACCCATGGGAAGAGGTGGGTCTGACTAAAGTGTCCATGGGAAGAGGTGAGTCTGACTATAGGTGTCCACTGGAAGAGGTAGGTCTGACTAAAGGTGTTCATGGGAAGAGGTGGGGCTGACTAAAGGTGTTCATGGGAAGAGGTGGGACTGACTAAATTGCCCATGGGAAGAGGTGGGTCTGACTAAAGGTGTCCATGGGAAGAGGTAGGTCTGACTAAAGATGTTCATGGGAAGTGGTGGGTCTGACTAAATTGACCATGGGAAGATGTGGGTCTGACTAAAGGTGTCCATGGGAAGAGGTGGGTCTGACTAAAGGTGTCTATGGAAAGAGATGGGTGTGACTAAAGGTGTCCATGGGAAGAGGTGGGTCTGACTAAAGGTGTTCGTAGGAAGAGGTGGGTCTGACTAAAGCTGTTCGTAGGAAGAGGTGGGTCTGACTAAAGGTGTCCATGGGAAGAGGTGGGTCTGACTAAAGGTGTCCATGGGAAGAGGTGGGTCTGACTAAAGGTGTCCATGGGAAGAGGTGGGTCTGATTAAAGGTGTCCATAGGAAGAGGTGGGACTGACTAAAGGAGTATATGGGAAGAGACGGGTCTGACTAAAGGTGTCCATGGGAAGAGGTGGGACTGACTAAAGGTGTCCATGGGAAGAGGTGGGTCTGACTAAAGGTGTCCATGGGAAGAGGTGGGTCTGACTAAAGGTGTCCATGGGAAGAGGTGGGTCTGACTAAAGTGTCCATGGGAAGAGGTGGGTCTGACTAAAGGTGTCCATGGGAAGAGGTGGGACTGACTAAAGGTGTCCATGGGAAGAGGTGGGTCTGACTAAAGGTGTCCATGGGAAGAGGTGGGTCTGACTAAAGTGTCCATGGGAAGAGGTGGGTCTGACTAAAGGTGTCCATGGGAAGAGGTGGGACTGACTAAAGGTGTCCATGGGAAGAGGTGGGTCTGACTAAAGTGTCCATGGGAAGAGGTGGGTCTGACTAAAGGTGTCCATGAGAAGAGGTGGGACTGACTAAAGGTGCTCATGGGAAGAGGTGGGACTGACTAAAGGTGTCCATGGGAAGAGGTGGGTCTGACTATAGGTGTCCATGGGAAGAGGTGGGACTGACTAAAGGTGCTCATGGGAAGAGGTGGGACTGACTAAAGGTGTCCATGGGAAGAGGTGGGACTGACTAAAGGTGTTAATGGGATGAGGTGGGTCTGACTAAATGTGTCCATGGGAAGAGGTGGGACTGACTAAAGGTGCTCATGGGAAGAGGTGGGACTGACTAAAGGTGTCCATGGGAAGAGGTGGGTCTGACTATAGGTGTCCATGGGAAGAGTTGGGACTGACTAAAGGTGCTCATGGGAAGAGTTGGGACTGACTAAAGGTGTCCATGGGAAGAGGTGGGACTGACTAAAGGTGTCCATGGGAAGAGGTGGGTCTGACTAATCGTGTCCATGGGGAGAGGTGGGTCTGACTAAAGGTGTTTGTAGGAAGAGGTGGGTCTGACTAAAGGTGTTCGTAGGAAGACGTGGGTCTGACTAAAGGTGTTCATGGAAAGAGGTGGGTCTGACTAAATTGCCCATAAGAAGAGGTGGGTCTGACTAAAGGTGTCCAAGGGAAGAGGTGGGTCTGACTAAAGTGTCCATGGGAAGAGGTATATCTGATTAAAGGTGTCCATGAGAAGAGGTGGGTCTGACTAAAGGTCTCCATGGGCAGAGGTGGGTCTGACTAAAGGTGCCCATGGGAAGAGGTGGGTCTGACTAAAGTGTCCATGGGAAGAGGTGGGTCTGACTAAAGTGTCCATGGGAAGAGGTGAGTCTGACTAAAAGTGTCCATGGGTAGAGGTGGGTCTGACTAAAGGTGTCCATGGGAAGAGGTGAGTCTGACTAAAGGTGTCCATGGGAAGAGGTGGGTCTGATTAAAGGTGTCCATAGGAAGAGGTGGGACTGACTAAAGGAGTATATGGGAAGAGGCGGGTCTGACTAAAGGTGTCCATGGGAAGAGGTGGGACTGACTAAAGGTGTCCATGGGAAGAGTTGGGTCTGATTAAAGTGTCCATGGGAAGAGGTGGGTCTGACTAAAGGTGTCCATGGGAAGAGGTGGGACTGACTAAAGGTGCTCATGGGAAGAGGTGGGACTGACTAAAGGTGTCCATGGGAAGAGGTGGGTCTGACTAAAGGTGTCCATGGGAGGAGGTGGGTCTGACTAAAGGTGTCTATGGAAAGAGGTGGGTGTGACTAAAGGTGTCCATGGAAAGAGGTGGATCTGACTAAAGGTGTTTGTAGGAAGAGGTGGGTCTGACTAAAGGTGTTCGTAGGAAGAGGTGGGTCTGACTAAAGGTGTCCATGGGAAGAGGTGGGTCTGACTAAAGGTCTCCATGGGCAGATGTGGGTCTGACTAAAGTGTCCACGGGAAGAGGTGGGTCTGACTGAAGGTGTCCATGGGAAGAGGTGGGTCTGACTAAATGTGTCCATGGGAAGAGGTGGGACTGACTAAAGGTGCTCATGGGAAGAGGTGGGACTGACTAAAGGTGTCCATGGGAACAGGTGGGACTTACTAAAGGTGTCCATGGGAAGAGGTGGGTCTGACTATAGGTGTCCATGGGAAGAGGTGGGACTGACTAAAGGTGCTCATGGGAAGAGTTGGGACTGACTAAAGGTGTCCATGGGAAGAGGTGGGACTGATTAAAGGTGTCCATGGGAAGAGGTGGGTCTGACTAAAGGTGTCCATGGGGAGAGGTGGGTCTGACTAAAGGTGTTTGTAGGAAGAGGTGGGTCGGACTAAAGGTGTTCGTAGGAAGACGTGGGTCTGACTAAAGGTGTTCATGGAAAGAGGTGGGTCTGACTAAATTGCCCATGGGAAGAGGTGGGTCTGACTAAAGGTGTCCAAGGGAAGAGGTGGGTCTGACTAAAGTGTCCATGGGAAGAGGTATATCTGATTAAAGGTGTCCATGAGAAGAGGTGGGTCTGACTAAAGGTCTCCATGGGCAGAGGTGGGTCTGACTAAAGGTGCCCATGGGAAGAGGTGGGTCTGACTAAAGTGTCCATGGGAAGAGGTGGGTCTGACTAAAGTGTCCATGGGAAGAGGTGAGTCTGACTAAAAGTGTCCATGGGTAGAGGTGGGTCTGATTAAAGGTGTCCATGGGAAGAGGTGAGTCTGACTAAAGGTGTCCATGGGAAGAGGTGGGTCTGATTAAAGGTGTCCATAGGAAGAGGTGGGACTGACTAAAGGAGTATATGGGAAGAGGCGGGTCTGACTAAAGGTGTCCATGGGAAGAGGTGGGACTGACTAAAGGTGTCCATGGGAAGAGTTGGGTCTGATTAAAGTGTCCATGGGAAGAGGTGGGTCTGACTAAAGGTGTCCATGGGAAGAGGTGGGACTGACTAAAGGTGCTCATGGGAAGAGGTGGGACTGACTAAAGGTGTCCATGGGAAGAGGTGGGTCTGACTAAAGGTGTCCATGGGAGGAGGTGGGTCTGACTAAAGGTGTCTATGGAAAGAGGTGAGAGTGACTAAAGGTGTCCATGGAAAGAGGTGGATCTGACTAAAGGTGTTTGTAGGAAGAGGTGGGTCTGACTAAAGGTGTTCGTAGGAAGAGGTGGGTCTGACTAAAGGTGTCCATGGGAAGAGGTGCGTCTGACTAAAGGTCTCCATGGGCAGAGGTGGGTCTGACTAAAGATGTTCATGGGAAGAGGTGGGTCTGACTAAAGGTGTTCATGAGAAGAGGTGGGTCTGAGTTAAGATGTCCACGGGAAGAGGTGGGTCTGACTAAATTGCCCATGGGAAGAGGTGGGTCTGACTAAAGGTGTCCATGGGAAGAGGTGGGTCTGACTGAAGTGTTCATGGGAACAGGTGGGTCTGACTATAGGTGTCCACGGGAAGAGGTGGGTCTGACTATAGGTGTCTATGGGAAGAGGTGGGTGTGACTAAAGGTGTCCACGGGAAGAGGTGGGTCTGACTATAGGTGCTCATGGAAAGAGGTGGGTGTGACTAAAGGTGTTCATGGGAAGAGGTGGGTCTAACTAAAGGTGTTCATGGGAAGAGGTGGGTCTGATTAAATGTGTCCATGGGAAGAGGTTGGTCTGACTAAAGTGTCCATGGGAAGAGGTGGGTCTGACTAAAGATGTCCATGGGAAGAGGTGGGTTTGACTAAAGGTGTCTATTGAAAGAGGTGGGTCTGACTAAAGGTGTCCATGGGAATAGGTGGGTCTGACTAAAGGTGTTTGTAGGAAGAGGAGGGTCTGACTAAAGGTCTCCATGGGCAGAGGTGGGTCTGACTAAAGGTACCCATGGGAAGAGGTGGGTCTGACTAAAGTGTCCATGGGAAGAGGTGAGTCTGACTATAGGTGTCCACTGGAAGAGGTAGGTCTGACTAAAGGTGTTCATGGGAAGAGGTGGGGCTGACTAAAGGTGTTCATGGGAAGAGGTGGGACTGACTAAATTGCCCATGGGAAGAGGTGGGTCTGACTAAAGGTGTCCATGGGAAGAGGTAGGTCTGACTAAAGATGTTCATGGGAAGTGGTGGGTCTGACTAAATTGACCATGGGAAGATGTGGGTCTGACTAAAGGTGTCCATGGGAAGAGGTGGGTCTGACTAAAGGTGTCTATGGAAAGAGATGGGTGTGACTAAAGGTGTCCATGGGAAGAGGTGGGTCTGACTAAAGGTGTTCGTAGGAAGAGGTGGGTCTGACTAAAGCTGTTCGTAGGAAGAGGTGGGTCTGACTAAAGGTGTCCATGGGAAGAGGTGGGTCTGACTAAAGGTGTCCATGGGAAGAGGTGGGTCTGATTAAAGGTGTCCATAGGAAGAGGTGGGACTGACTAAAGGAGTATATGGGAAGAGACGGGTCTGACTAAAGGTGTCCATGGGAAGAGGTGGGTCTGACTAAAGTGTCCATGGGAAGAGGTGGGTCTGACTAAAGGTGTCCATGGGAAGAGGTGGGACTGACTAAAGGTGCTCATGGGAAGAGGTGGGACTGACTAAAGGTGTCCATGGGAAGAGGTGGGTCTGACTATAGGTGTCCATGGGAAGAGGTGGGACTGACTAAAGGTGCTCATGGGAAGAGGTGGGACTGACTAAAGGTGTCCATGGGAAGAGGTGGGACTGACTAAAGGTGTTAATGGGATGAGGTGGGTCTGACTAAATGTGTCCATGGGAAGAGGTGGGACTGACTAAAGGTGCTCATGGGAAGAGGTGGGACTGACTAAAGGTGTCCATGGGAAGAGGTGGGTCTGACTATAGGTGTCCATGGGAAGAGTTGGGACTGACTAAAGGTGCTCATGGGAAGAGTTGGGACTGACTAAAGGTGTCCATGGGAAGAGGTGGGACTGACTAAAGGTGTCCACGGGAAAAGGTGGGTCTGACTAAAGGTGTCCATGGGGAGAGGTGGGTCTGACTAAAGGTGTTTGTAGGAAGAGGTGGGTCTGACTAAAGGTGTTCGTAGGAAGACGTGAGTCTGACTAAAGGTGTTCATGGAAAGAGGTGGGTCTGACTAAATTGCCCATAAGAAGAGGTGGGTCTGACTAAAGGTGTCCAAGGGAAGAGGTGGGTCTGACTAAAGTGTCCATGGGAAGAGGTATATCTGATTAAAGGTGTCCATGAGAAGAGGTGGGTCTGACTAAAGGTCTCCATGGGCAGAGGTGGGTCTGACTAAAGGTGCCCATGGGAAGAGGTGGGTCTGACTAAAGTGTCCATGGGAAGAGGTGGGTCTGACTAAAGTGTCCATGGGAAGAGGTGAATCTGACTAAAAGTGTCCATGGGTAGAGGTGGGTCTGACTAAAGGTGTCCATGGGAAGAGGTGAGTCTGACTAAAGGTGTCCATGGGAAGAGGTGGGTCTGATTAAAGGTGTCCATAGGAAGAGGTGGGACTGACTAAAGGAGTATATGGGAAGAGGCGGGTCTGACTAAAGGTGTCCATGGGAAGAGGTGGGACTGACTAAAGGTGTCCATGGGAAGAGTTGGGTCTGATTAAAGTGTCCATGGGAAGAGGTGGGTCTGACTAAAGGTGTCCATGGGAAGAGGTGGGACTGACTAAAGGTGCTCATGGGAAGAGGTGGGACTGACTAAAGGTGTCCATGGGAAGAGGTGGGTCTGACTAAAGGTGTCCATGGGAGGAGGTGGGTCTGACTAAAGGTGTCTATGGAAAGAGGTGGGTGTGACTAAAGGTGTCCATGGAAAGAGGTGGATCTGACTAAAGGTGTTTGTAGGAAGAGGTGGGTCTGACTAAAGGTGTTCGTAGGAAGAGGTGGGTCTGACTAAAGGTGTCCATGGGAAGAGGTGCGTCTGACTAAAGGTCTCCATGGGCAGAGGTGGGTCTGACTAAAGGAGCCCATGGGAAGAGTTGGGCCTGACTAAAGTGTCCATGGGAAGAGGTGGGTCTGACTATAGGTGTCCACGGAAAGAGGTGGGTGTGACTAAAGGTTTTCATGGGAAGAGGTGGGTCTGACTAAAGGTGTTCATGGGAAGAGGTGGGTCTGAATAAAGGTATCCATGGGAAGAGATGGGTCTGACTAAAGGTGTTCGTAGGAAGAGGTGGGTCTGACTAAAGGTGTTCGTAGGAAGAGGTGGGTCTGACTAAAGTTGTCCATGGGAAGAGGTGGGTCTGACTAAATTTGTCCATGGGAAGAGGTGGGTCTGATTAAAGGTGTCCATGTAAGAGCTGATTCTGACTAAAGGTGCCCATGGGAAGAGTTGGGTCTGACTAAAGGTGTCCATGGGAAGAAGTGGGTCTGACTAAAGGTGCCCAAGCGAAGAGGTGGGTCTGACTAAAGGTGTCCATGGGAAGAGGTGGGTCTGACTAAAGGTCTCCATGGGCAGATGTGGGTCTGACTAAAGTGTCCACGGGAAGAGGTGGGTCTGACTGAAGGTGTCCATGGGAAGAGGTGGGTCTGACTAAATGTGTCCATGGGAAGAGGTGGGACTGACTAAAGGTGCTCATGGGAAGAGGTGGGACTGACTAAAGGTGTCCATGGGAACAGGTGGGACTGACTAAAGGTGTCCATGGGAAGAGGTGGGTCTGACTATAGGTGTCCATGGGAAGAGGTGGGACTGACTAAAGGTGCTCATAGGAAGAGTTGGGACTGACTAAAGGTGTCCATGGGAAGAGGTGGGACTGACTAAAGGTGTCCATGGGAAGAGGTGGGTCTGACTAAAGGTGTCCATGGGGAGAGGTGGGTCTGACTAAAGGTGTTTGTAGGAAGAGGTGGGTCTGACTAAAGGTGTTCGTAGGAAGACGTGGGTCTGACTAAAGGTGTTCATGGAAAGAGGTGGGTCTGACTAAATTGCCCATGGGAAGAGGTGGGTCTGACTAAAGGTGTCCAAGGGAAGAGGTGGGTCTGACTAAAGTGTCCATGGGAAGAGGTATATCTGATTAAAGGTGTCCATGAGAAGAGGTGGGTCTGACTAAAGGTCTCCATGGGCAGAGGTGGGTCTGACTAAAGGTGCCCATGGGAAGAGGTGGGTCTGACTAAAGTGTCCATGGGAAGAGGTGGGTCTGACTAAAGTGTCCATGGGAAGAGGTGAGTCTGACTAAAAGTGTCCATGGGTAGAGGTGGGTCTGACTAAAGGTGTCCATGGGAAGAGGTGAGTCTGACTAAAGGTGTCCATGGGAAGAGGTGGGTCTGATTAAAGGTGTCCATAGGAAGAGGTGGGACTGACTAAAGGAGTATATGGGAAGAGGCGGGTCTGACTAAAGGTGTCCATGGGAAGAGGTGGGACTGACTAAAGGTGTCCATGGGAAGAGTTGGGTCTGATTAAAGTGTCCATGGGAAGAGGTGGGTCTGACTAAAGGTGTCCATGGGAAGAGGTGGGACTGACTAAAGGTGCTCATGGGAAGAGGTGGGACTGACTAAAGGTGTCCATGGGAAGAGGTGGGTCTGACTAAAGGTGTCCATGGGAGGAGGTGGGTCTGACTAAAGGTGTCTATGGAAAGAGGTGAGAGTGACTAAAGGTGTCCAATGGAAGAGGTGGATCTGACTAAAGGTGTTTGTAGGAAGAGGTGGGTCTGACTAAAGGTGTTCGTAGGAAGAGGTGGGTCTGACTAAAGGTGTTCCATGGGAAGAGGTGGTCTGACTAAAGGTCTCCATGGGCAGAGGTGGGTCTGACTAAAGGATGCCCATGGGAAGAGTTGGTCTGACTAAAGTGTCCATGGGAAGAGGTGGGTCTGACTATAGGTGTCCACGGAAGAGGTGGGTCTGACTAAAGGTTTTCATGGGAAGAGGTGGGTCTGACTAAAGGTGTCCATGGGAAGAGGTGGGTCTGAATAAAGGTATCCATGGGAAGAGATGGGTCTGACTAAAGGTGTTCGTAGGAAGAGGTGGGTCTGACTAAAGGTGTTCGTAGGAAGAGGTGGGTCTGACTAAAGTTGTCCATGGGAAGAGGTGGGTCTGACTAAAGTTGTCCATGGGAAGAGGTGGGTCTGATTAAAGGTGTCCATGTAAGAGCTGATTCTGACTAAAGGTGCCCATGGGAAGAGGTGGGTCTGACTAAAGGTGTCCATGGGAAGAGGTGGGTCTGACTAAAGGTGCCCAAGCGAAGAGGT
>NC_091178.1:40710589-40727022 GCF_040958095.1 Procambarus clarkii | reverse complement strand
TAAGCAACAGGAGACAACGAGTCTGTGTGAGGTGTGAGGTCTCAGATTGGCGAGGCGTTACAAGTGGAATCCCGCAGGGGTCAGTCCTTGGACCTATACTGTTTCTGGTATATGTAAATGATCTCCCAGAGGGTATAGATTCGTTCCTCCCAATGTTTGTGGACGATGCAAAAATTATGAGGAGGATTGAAACAGAGGATGATAGTAGGAGGCTACAAGATGACCTAGATAGACTGAGTGAATGGTCCAACAAATGGCTGTTGAAGTTCAACCCGAGTAAATGCAAAGTAATGAAACTAGGCAGTGGAAACAGGAGGCCAGACACAGGATACAGAATAGGAGATGAAGTACTTCATGAAACAGACAGAGAGAAAGATCTAGGAGTTGATATCACACCAAACCTGTCTCCTGAAGCCCATATAAATAGAATAACGTCTGCGGCATGTGCGAGGCTGGCTAACATCAGAACGGCGTTCAGGAACCTGTGTAAGGAATCATTCAGAATCTTGTACACCACATATGTAAGACCAATCCTGGAGTATGCGGCCCCAGCATAGAGCCCGTACCATGTCAAACACAAGACGAAGCTGGAAAAAGTTCAGAGGTATGTCACTAGACTAGTCCCGGAGCTAACAGGCATGAGTTACGACAAAAGGCTGCGAGAGATGCACCTTACGTCACTGGATGACAGAAGAGTATGGGGGAGACATGATCACTACCTACAAAATCCTCAGGGTATTGACATTGAAGACAAGGATAAACTATTCAACACTGGTGGAACGCGAACAAGGGAACACAGGTGGAAACTGAGTACCCAAATGAGTCACAGGGACTTTAGAAAGAACTTTTTCAGTGTCAGAGTAGTTAACAGGTGGAATTCATTAGGCAGTGATGTGGTGGAGGCTGACTCCTTACACAGTTTAAAATGTAGATGTGACTAAGCCCAGTACGCTCAGGAATTTGTACACCAGTTGATTGACGGTTGAGAGGCGGGACCAGAGAGCCAAAGCTCAACCCCCACAAGCACAATTAGGTGAGTACACACATACACACACACACACACACACATTAGAGGGCCGGTAGCTGAGTGGACAGCAAGCTGATCACGTAATCCTGTGGTCCTGGGTTCGATTCCCGGCGTTGGCGAGAATCAATGGGCAGAGTTTATTTCACTCTGATGCCCTGTTACCTAGCAGTACATAGGTACCTGAGAGTTAGACTGTTGTTACGGGCTGCTTCCTGGGGATGTGTGTGGGTGTGTGGAAAAAAATAAAAATTAGTTAATATTTAGTAACAGTTGATTGATTGATAGTTGAGAGGCGGGACTTGAAAGGGTTTCAAATTACAAGAGATGAGTTTAAAAGGCATCTGTTGGATCTGGACGTGAGAAAGGCTGTTGGGCCGGACGGAATCTCACCATGGGTACTGAAAGAGTACCCATGGTGTACTGGTTCAGAGAGGTACTGAAAGAGCAGAAGCGCTTTGTTTGCCACTCTCCATAGTGTGCAGTAGGTCACAGGAGACGGGAGACCTATCAGAAAATGGAAGATGGCTAATTTAGTCCTAATATACAAAAGGTTTGACAGACAAGAGGCACTGAACTAAAGGCCAGTGTCCTTAACTTGTATACCATGCAAGGGGATGGAAAAGAGCGTGAGAAAAAACTAAGTAACACATCTGGAGAGAAGGGACTTCGTGACAACCCATCAACATGGGTTCAGGGAGGGTAAATCATGCCTTACAGGCTTAATAGAATTCTACGATCAGGTGACAAATATTAAGCAAGAAAGAGAAGGCTGGGCGGACTGCATTTTCTTGGACTGTCGGTAGGCCTTTGATACAGTACCCATAAGAGGCTGGTACATAAGCTGGAGAAAGAGGCAGGAGTAACTGGTAGTGAGCTGCAGCGGATAAGGGAGTACCTAAGCAATAAGAAGCAGAGAGTTACAGTGAGCGGGTGAGACCCCAGATTATCGTGAAGTCACCAGTGGAGTCCCACATGGCTCTGTACTTGGAAATATCCTGTTTTTGATATAGGTAAATGATCTCCCAGAGGGTATATACTCATTCCTCTCAATATTTGCTGACGACGCCAAAATTATAAGGATTCAGACAGAGGAGGACAGCTTGAGGCTTCAAGAAGACCTGGACAAACTGAAGGAATGGTCGAACATGTGGTCGTTTAGCCCAAGCAAATGTAAGGTAAAGAAGATATGTGTAGGAAGCAAGGGGCCAGACATATAGTTTCGTTTGGGAAATGAAATTCATCAAGAGTCAAAGAGAGAGAAAGACCTGGGGGATGATATCACGCCGAATCTGTTCCCCGAAGCCCATATCAAGAGGATAACATCAGCGGCATATGCCAGTTTGGCCAACATAAAAACGGCCTTAAGAAACTTGTGTAAGAAATCAATCAGAACTTTGCATACCACATATGTCAGACCAATCCTGAAGTATGCGGCTCGAGCATGGAGTCGATGTCTTGTCAAGCATAAGACTAAACTGGAAAAGGTTCAAAGGTTTGCCACCAAACTAGTACCCAAACTGAGGGGTACGAGCTACGAGGGGAGACTACTGGAATTTAACCTTGCGTCGCTGGAAGACAGAAGAGTTAGGTGGGACATGATTACCACATACAAGATTATCAAAGGAAATGATAGGGTAGATAAAGGCAAACTATTTACCACAAGAGGTACACGCACTTGGGGACACAAGTGGAAATTGAGAGCGCTAATGTGGCATAGAGATATTATATTTTTTTTTTTACTGACAGAGTAGTTGATAAAGGGAATGAATTAAGAAGTGATGTGGTGGAGGCAGATATCAAGAGGAGGATTGCGGATTTTACCCAAAAGAGCTGGTTGGTTCACCAGACTGTTACTTGCGTACAGGCGAGCAGAGACCCCAACCACTCCCTGATAGAAAAACAGCGGACCTCGGCAACCACATTTCCGCTACCGTCGGTCGACCAGTAATGGACATTGGAGTGCTTGCAATTGCCTAGGAGATCACTCTATATGCGTCTTGATCTTGTGGAGGGGTTCAGCGTCACATTTATTTAGGGGTGCAGCTCCAAAATTGGTCTCTTTTTCTTGAGTACACACCCTACTCGAGCCGCCGTGGGTTCATGTTATGACCACGCATACACCAGTATGATTATACTGAGATTGGTGTATGAGTGTGCTCAAACTGTACAGTGATATCTAGGTTGATAGCCTCGTATCACGAATATTGTGTATATGATATAATCTCATGTTACCATATATTAATCTTATTTTATGTATTGTCAATGTGTGACATACATTTCCAAGTCTATATTAATTCTGTATCAAAGTTGTATGACATGTAATTGTGGGTATATATATATATATATATATATATATATATATATATATATATATATATATATATATATATATATTATATATATATATTTTATTAAATATGACCGAAAAAGTAAGATTAATAATTCTAACACGAATTTTCTCAATCTTTCGTACATTATGCTTCACTGTTGGAGGTAAATCAAAAATCACTTCTCCAAAATTCATTTTTATTTCTAGTCTGACGCGACACGGGCGCGTTTCGTAAAACTTATTACATTTTCAAAGACTTCACAAATACACAACTGATTAGAACTTGCGTTTCCCTGATTTTATATCTACATTTGAGTGAGGTGGGAAGGGTGATGTGGCATTACATTTGAGTGAGGTGGGAAGGATGATGTGGCATTAGAGGATATTAATAGGGTATTAAAAGTATCAACACAAGACAGAACACGAAACAATGGATATTGAATAGAAGTGTTTGTAGAAAGCCTATTGGTCCATATTTCTTGATGCTTCTATATTGGAGCGGAGTCTTGAGGTGGGTAGAATATAGTTGTGCAATAATTGGCTGTTGATTGCTGGTGTTGACTTCTTGATGTGTAGTGCCTCGCAAACGTCAAGCCGCCTGCTATCGCTGTATCTATCGATGATTTCTGTGTTGTTTACTAGGATTTCTCTGGCGATGGTTTGGTTATGGGAAGAGATTATATGTTCCTTAATGGAGCCCTGTTGTTTATGCATCGTTAAACGCCTAGAAAGAGATGTTGTTGTCTTGCCTATATACTGGGTTTTTTGGAGCTTACAGTCCCCAAGTGGGCATTTGAAGGCATAGACGACGTTAGTCTCTTTTAAAGCGTTCTGTTTCGTGTCTGGAGAGTTTCTCATGAGTAGGCTGGCCGTTTTTCTGGTTTTATAGTAAATCGTCAGTTGTATCCTCTGATTTTTGTCTGTAGGGATAACGTTTCTATTAACAATATCTTTCAGGACCCTTTCCTCTGTTTTATGAGCTGTGGAAAAGAAGTTCCTGTAAAATAGTCTAATAGGGGGTATAGGTGTTGTGTTAGTTGTCTCTTCGGAGGTTGCATGGCTTTTCACTTTCCTTCTTATGATGTCTTCGATGAAACCATTGGAGAAGCCGTTATTGACTAGAACCTGCCTTACCCTACAGAGTTCTTCGTCGACTTGCTTCCATTCTGAGCTGTGGCTGAGAGCACGGTCGACGTATGCGTTAACAACACTCCTCTTGTACCTGTCAGGGCAGTCGCTGTTGGCATTTAGGCACATTCCTATGTTTGTTTCCTTTGTGTAGACTGCAGTGTGGAAACCTCCGCCCTTTTCCATGACTGTTACATCTAGAAAAGGCAGCTTCCCATCCTTTTCCGTCTCGTAAGTGAAACGCAGCACGGAACTCTGCTCAAATGCCTCCTTCAGCTCCTGCAGATGTCTGACATCAGGTACCTGTGTAAAAATGTCGTCAACATACCTGCAGTATATGGCCGGTTTCAAGTTCATGTCGACTAAGACTTTTTGCTCGATGGTACCCATGTAGAAGTTTGCAAACAGGACACCTAGGGAGAACCCATAGCGACCCCATCTACTTGCTTATACATATGCCCATCCGGGCTCAAGAATATGTATAAGCAAGTAGATGGGGTCGCTATGGGTTCTCCCCTAGGTGTCCTGTTTGCAAACTTCTACATGGGTACCATCGAGCAAAAAGTCTTAAAAGAAACTCTCCAGACACGAAACAGAACGCTTTAAAAGAGACTAACGTCGTCTATGCCTTCAAATGCCCACTTGGGGACTGTAAGCTCCAAAAAACCCAGTATATAGGCAAGACAACAACATCTCTTTCTAGGCGTTTAACGATGCATAAACAACAGGGCTCCATTAAGGAACATATAATCTCTTCCCATAACCAAACCATCGCCAGAGAAATCCTAGTAAACAACACAGAAATCATCGATAGATACAGCGATAGCAGGCGGCTTGACGTTTGCGAGGCACTACACATCAAGAAGTCAACACCAGCAATCAACAGCCAATTATTGCACAACTATATTCTACCCACCTCAAGACTCCGCTCCAATATAGAAGCATCAAGAAATATGGACCAATAGGCTTTCTACAAACACTTCTATTCAATATCCATTGTTTCGTGTTCTGTCTTGTGTTGATACTTTTAATACCCTATTAATATCCTCTAATGCCACATCATCCTTCCCACCTCACTCAAATGTAATGCCACATCACCCTTCCCACCTCACTCAAATGTAGATATAAAATCAGGGAAACGCAAGTTCTAATCAGTTGTGTATTTGTGAAGTCTTTGAAAATGTAATAAGTTTTACGAAACGCGCCCGTGTCGCGTCAGACTAGAAATAAAAATGAATTTTGGAGAAGTGATTTTTGATTTACCTCCAACAGTGAAGCATAATGTACGAAAGATTGAGAAAATTCGTGTTAGAATTATTAATCTTACTTTTTCGGTCATATTTAATAAAATATGTCTACAGGAAAGACTGCTACCAAAATATACTAATATATATATATATATATATATATATATATATATATATATATATATATATATATATATATATATATATATATATATATATATATATATATTAGTGAGCCTTCTTAACTGCGAAATCCACTTTTTCTATTCTTCTGTATAACGAAACTATAGGTCTTCCGTATCGTTTTAATAAAATATTTATGATCGATGTTCCCTTCGGGAATCTTAATTTTAAGATGAATAGGAAAACCAGGGATATACTGAACATCTTGTTTCAGATTCTTTACTTTAAAATGCATAACGTTTCGAATACTTCTCGTATTCATCATCAGTTATACTATATTGACCTATAGTTACGTTATACAGAAGAATAGAAAAAGTGGATTTCGCAGTTAAGAAGGCTCACTTGGATTTGGAATTTCTACATACCTGTAAGGCGCATCGTTTGGTCCCAAGATTCCTCAGGTTTAAAGTGTATTCCGACAAATTTGCGTTAACAAGTGAATATAATTCTTGGTTATTAAGATTGTTGGACTTTGAAATTTCTGAAAAGCAGAAGCGGGTAAAAAAGTTGAAAAGTGAATTGCACGTGAACTTGGAGAAATTCAAGATCTTGGTTTCCTGGGTTGATTTTGCATCCTTAAAATGTAAATATGAAAATTATAATGATAAAAGGGTTGAAAAATGTAGACTTATTCACGGGAAGAAATTGCGTAACTTGGGTATACCTTCGTTCAATTCGGTGGACCCTGATAAGGTGGTTTTCAATTTTTCAAAGAGAATTCTGTTTCCCATTGAGAAAGAACTTCTCTCTCTGGGGTTAGACTTCGGGTTGACGTGTAAAAACCTAAATTTGTTAATCATTTTTTAGGTTTTGAGCGGTTATGCAATACATTGAAAACTTGTACCCTAAGGACTGGTACAAATTATAGTTGGACCAATATCATCAGTACTGTTTCCTCCTTAGCACATGAAGTCTTTAATGACTTTGGTAAATATAAATCTACATTCCTTCCTTTTGACAAAAGGAAATTGGAGTGTATTAATGGCTTAAAGAATGATAGGAGTATTTGCATTACTAGACCAGATAAAGGTAGGGGTATAGTGGTTTTGGACAAGTTAGAGTATGTGAAAAAGGTTGAAAGGTGTTAGAAGACCCCTCTAAATTTACGTTGGTTGATATAGACTCTTTCTCGTATATTTCGAAATGTGAGGATAAACTGAATAGAGTTTTAGGAAGTCTGAAAGACTCTCTTTTTGATTATACTAAATTACTTGCAACTGGCTCTAAGCCAGGCATCTTATATGGGTTACCTAAAGTTCATAAAACAGGTATACCGATTCGTCCTATTTTATCAGCGATTGGCACTTTTAATTATAAAC
The DNA here is from genome assembly GCF_040958095.1 of Procambarus clarkii. Taxonomy (NCBI): domain Eukaryota; kingdom Metazoa; phylum Arthropoda; class Malacostraca; order Decapoda; family Cambaridae; genus Procambarus; species Procambarus clarkii. Next base: position 40,719,789 of record NC_091178.1, on the reverse strand, counting down.
TGGCAAATTTTCTGGTTCCATTATTAGAACCATTAACGCATAATGAATTTACTGTGAGAAATTCTCAGGAAATTTTTTTTCAAATAATAATTATCCTTTGCATATGGTTTATACCTTTATAAGGAATTTCTTAAATAAGAAGTTTCACCCATCGTGTAGGATTACTACAGTGGATAGGGATCTTAAATATATTAAATTACCATTTTATGGCACTATTAGCTTTTCTGTAAGGAGTCGTTTGAGGAGACTGTTGCAGTTGTGTTATCCTCAAGTAGACTTTAGATTTATTTTTGTCAACACAAATACTCTTATTTTAAATTTAAAGATAAAGTGCCTACCCCCTTGTGCTCAAATGTCGTATATATGTATAATTGTTCCAGCTGTAATGCTGGATATATCGGGAGTTCCATTCGGAACTTTAAGATTAGGATACTTGAGCACCGGGGATTATCTTTTAGGACTGGATTACCATTGTCTAAACCAGCTTTTTCGAAGATTAGAAACCATTGTTATGAGTTTGATCATTCTCTGCTGGAATCTGATTTTAAAATTCTGGACACGTGTATGAATGGCCAGTCAGATTTGAGAGTAATGGAATCCTTATATATAAAGGAGCTGCGGCCTCTGTTAAATAGCAACCTTTCAGCTGTGCAATTGTACACTGTATAGTGCACAGTAGGCCCTGTAATTTGATTTATAGTTCATTTTGGTAGTTTAATTTTATTATAATTTTGTTTAGTTTACCATGTCTTTGCCCTTTCTTACTTATTTTTAGTCTTGACATTGTACATTAATATAATCTTTTATTTAGGATATATAATACATTTTTTGGTATTTCTTTTTTATTTAATATTTGAGTTTTTTATAAGATTTTGGTTAGTACTTTATAATTGCCGTTTATTCTGTTTGTATTTTACATACATTTTTTGTAGATTTGTAGTCATTATATAAATATTTGTTATAGTGTTTAGTATCTATGTGCTAGGTATCAAGTTTCACTTCTGATCACTTCACGTAAGTTTAATAGAATGGTTTGTTTTAGTAGTTATAAAATTCATCTTGTAGTTTAATGGATTTTTAAATTAGCTTTAATATATGTGACAGTTAATAAGTTTTATTTGTATTGATCACTTTAAGTGCGCTTAAGTGTTTTGTTTTTTAAGCATTTTCCTTTCTTTGATAGGCAATTATATTCAGTATGAGTTCTTTGTTTACCAGTTATTTGATTGTGATTTCTGTTTTTTCTTTTAGATCTGATGATGAATACGAGAAATATTCGAAACGTTATGTTTTTTAAAGTAAAGAATCTGAAACAAGATGTTCAGTATATCCCTGGTTTTCCTATTCATCTTAAATATATAATATATATATATATGCAACAATGATCACAAAAACACTGATCCAAGTATGCACAATAACCACATGTGAAAAATAGAAAATGCATTTTCTATTTTTCACATGTGGTTATTCTGCATATATATATATATATATATATATATATATATATATATATATATATATATATATATATATATATATATGTCGTACCTAGTAGCCAGAATGCACTTATCAGCCTACTATGCAAGGCCCGATTTGCCTAATAAGCCAAGTTTTCCTGAATTAATACATTTTCTCTAACTTTTTTCTTATGAATTGATAAAGCTACCTATTTCATTATGTATGAGATCAATTTTTTTTTATTGGAGTTAAAATTAACGTAGATATATGCTCGAACCTAACCAACCCTACCTAACCTAACCTAACCTATCTTTATAGGTTAGGTTAGGTTAGGTAGCCGAAAAAGTTAGGTTAGGTTAGGTTAGGTAGGTTAGGTAGTCGAAAAACAATTAATTCATGAAAACTTGGCTTATTAGGCAAATTTGGCCTTGCATAGTAGGCTGAGAAGTGCGTTCTGGCTACTAGGTACGACATATATATATATATATATATATATATATATATATATGTCGTACCTAGTAGCCAGAACGCTCTTCTCAGCCTACTATGCAAGGCCCGATTTGCCTAATAAGCCAAGTTTTCATGAATTAATAATTTTTCTCTAATTTTTTTCTTATGAAATGATAAAGCTACCCATTTCATAATGTATGAGGTCAATTTTTTTTATAGGAGCTAAAATTAACGTAGATATATGACCGAACCTAACCAACCCGGTCATATCTTAATAGGTTAGGTTAGGTTAGGTGGCAGAAAAAGTTAGGTTAGGTTAGGTTAGGTAGGTTAGGTAGTCGAAAAACAATTAATTCATGAAAACTTGGCTTATTAGGCAAATCGGGCCTTGCATAGTAGGCTGATAAGTGCGTTCTGGCTACTAGGTACGACATATATATATATATATATATATATATATATGCGAACAAGCCTGAATGGTCCCCAGGACATATGCAACTGAAAACTCACACCCCAGAAGTGACTCGAACCCATACTCCCAGAAGCAACGCATCTGGTATGTACAAGACGCCTTAATCCACTTGACCATCACGACCGGACATAATGAGGTGATAGCCGAGGCTATTTGAACCACCCCACCGCCGGCACTCGGATAGTTATCTTGGGCATAGCATTTTACCAAATCACCTCATTCTTTGGGGCAACACGTGAGGAACACAAATGCGAACAAGCCTGAATGGTCCCCAGGACATATGCAACTGAAAACTCACACCCCAGAAGTGACAAAGTGGTGGGGTGGTTCAAATAGCCTCGGCTATCACCTCATTATGTCCGGTCGTGATGGTCAAGTGGATTAAGGCGTCTTGTACATACCAGATGCGTTGCTTCTGGGAGTATGGGTTCGAGTCACTTCTGGGGTGTGAGTTTTCAGTTGCATATGTCCTGGGGACCATTCAGGCTTGTTCGCATTTGTGTTCCTCACGTGTTGCCCCAAAGAATGAGGTGATTTGGTAAAATGCTATGCCCAAGATAACTATCCGAGTGCCGGCGGTGGGGTGGTTCAAATAGCCTCGGCTATCACCTCATTATGTCCGGTCGTGATGGTCAAGTGGATTAAGGCGTCTTGTACATACCAGATGCGTTGCTTCTGGGAGTATGGGTTCGAGTCACTTCTGGGGTGTGAGTTTTCAGTTATATATATATATATATATATATATATATATATATATATATATATATATATATATATATATATATATATATATATATATATATATATATGCAATTGATGATCACAAAACACTGATCATTTTATGCGGAAAATCCACAGAGAAATATGAAATGATGTGAACGTTTCGGCTTGTTAAAGCCTTTTACAACACCAGACAGACTGAAGGAGAAGGGAGAAGGGGGAGGATATATATATAATATATATATATATATATATATATATATATATATATATATATATATATATATATATATATATATATATAGTCGTACCTTGTAGCCAGAACACACTTCTCTGCCTACTATGCAAGGCCCGATTTGCCTAATAGGCCGAGTAATTTTCTTTATTTTCAATAAACTGTTTCCAATTAGTTTATTTGAATTATTATTATTATTCTATATTAGGAATATAAATTATTGACTTAATTGTGCTAGTTTAGGTTAGGTTAAGATAGGTTAGGTTAAGATAGGTTAGGTTAGGTTAGGTAAGGTTGGTTAGGTTCGGTCATATATCTACGTTAGTTTTATCTCAAATTTACAAAAAAATAACTCATTCATAATGAAATGGATAGCTTTATCATTTCATAAAAAAAAATATTGAAAAATATATAAATTCATGAAAACTTGGCTTATTAGCCAAATCGGGCCTCGCATAGTAGGCCAAATATGACGTTCTGGCTACTAGGTACAACATATATATATATATATATATATATATATATATATATATATATATATATATATATATATATTGTGACGATAATCTCCTTCAAGAGATTGAGCCTGCTCTTCCCTCCAAAGTTCGTCGATACATACATTTATATAAAACTAGTATGGATGAAATATCCAACAATGACAACAACACCAAGTTTTGCCAGAAGCGCAAAACGTATGCAACCAGGAACACCTGCTCCACCTCGAACCACCAAACTACCTGTCTTGTCGCCTGCTCATCACTGATTGGCTGCGGGTCCAGTTGCAACTGCACTCCACCCACCACACTACTTGATGTCTGGGGCCACCACGTCCTCACTCCTCAGAATATCCAGTGCTTTCATCAGGTTAACACGTCTCGTTGGTAGACTAAGCTGTGGCTTACGTGTACTAAGAGAGGTGATAGCTTAAAGCCAATATTCCTGCACCTCTTATTTGATTGTATATTGCCTCACTTGTTCTTACTCACTTGTCTTAACGTAACTTTTCATTTTGTCATTTGATTATTCTTACTATTTTGATTGATTGATTTTATTATATGAATTTGTATGTCCATTTTATTCATGTTTTGCTTTTCTAACGTAATTAAAAGTTCATTGTTAAATTTACTTTTGTTTTGTGTGTCTTCTCATTACCTTACCACAGACGATGTTCCAGATTTTCTATTTTTTGTTTCTATATGTGACGAGGCCATACCCCTAGCTTTTGAACAGCCGAACACCAACGCGTTCCCGTCACATATTATATGGGGGCCTGTCCTAGGAGCCTCGCTCAGGTACTGGTGCCAAGTAGTAATTTATGGTAAGCGTATTTAACTTTGTTAACGTAGCTTTTACTATTTTTCATATTCAATTTCATTTTTATATGGTGCGGTGTATTGGGCATTACGAGAGTAGCATATGGTGAAGGTGAGACAACTTTGGATTACGTGGTGACTGTAGGCCGCAGTCATACTCTTAATTGGTCATCTCTCCCTCCGTGTTATTACTCGTGTTTACCATCTTTGTCCCTTGGATATTTCTCATTTTTGACAGATCATCATATTGGTACCCTGGTACTGTGGTCTGCCCCGGGTCAAGTGCACCCAATCTTCTGCAATCTGACTGTAGGAGGACAAAGAGGGCCATAGTTCCTCTAGCTCGAACTTTAGTTGCTGAATTGGGACCTCAGCAGCAGTTCTCGTCACCAGTTGACACCTCGCACCCCTACACGTCAGTCAGAGATGATGATACATACAACGGTAGGGAATTAGCTTACTTTTTCAGAGCACAAAAGTTCGCTAATTCTGTAAGTATCATATTAATTTCAGTAGGAAAAACTTGCTTATGTCCTATAGAGACTCTGCAAGGTATGCCTACATCCTTGGACTACCAATTTTACTTTTGAGGCAATTAACTGTTTCATTTGTTTTCGAAACTCTGTTTCATTTGTTAGTAGGATTTTCTTGCCCTTATCCTCTTACATGAGTACTGGGTACAAGATTTCCTGCGCCCTTGATTTAAATTAATCATTTAACATCTTGTACTTAACTTTAATTGTTAAAGATCCCACAGGATAGGTACCAGTTGCCACGTTGTCCTGTTTCTGACATTCACTATAACTGTATATTCGTTGTACATTTATTTGCTAATTTCACCATGTTTCATCTCCAAGCTTTCCGTGCAAATCCAGCAGGTGCAATAGGGACTTTAAGTCGTGCCAAGAGGACTGAATTACAAACTCTTGCACATGAGTACCAACTAGAAGTTCCTACCAAGCCAACAAAAATGACATACACAACCTGTTGCTGGATTACTATTTAGAGCAAGGTAAGATAGACTCTGAAACTCATGAAACTTACTATATTGCAGATAAAACTGATTTGGCAACGCTGAAACTCAAAGTAGAGCTGGCCAAGATTGAACGCGAGCAGCAAAGGGAAGCCATCGAACAACAAGAACGAGCAGCTGCCATACGAAGGGAGGAACAAGAACGTGAAGCTGCCTTGAGGAGAGAAGAACAAGAACGAGAAATCACCCTCAAGGAACGTGAAACTGCCTTGAGGAGAGAAGAACACGAACGTGGAATCGCCCTCCAGGAACGTGAGGTTGCACTACTCCAGGAGCGGGAACGAGTACAGCTTGAAACCAAACGACGCGAGTTGGAGATGCAACGCGAACATGACAAGCAACAAGCGACTCTGGCTCTAGAGTGTCGTCAACGCGAAATCGCCTTGGAAACGTCACACTTCGCTCAACGCCAGCAAGCTACTGCCAATCTTCCCGTCAGTTTTAATATATCACATGCAAGTAAGTTAATGCCATCCTTTGTAGAAGCAGAAGTTGATGTGTTTTTCACCACCTTTGAAACCCTTGCTAATCAACTCAGTTGGCCTGTCGACCAATGGGCCACACTTCTCAGAGTCCATCTTACAGGTAGAGCTGCAGTCACACTCGGTACTCTGGCGTCTGAGAATGACTACCAGACTCTGAAACAAGCAGTGTTGGACGCCTACCTCCTCTCCACAGAAAGTTATCGAAGGAAATTCCGTGACCACCTGAAGGCAAGTACCACTACCTTCCTCGAGTTTGCTAACACAAAACGGAGATATTTTATGAAATGGCTGGAAGCAGCACATGTCTCTACTTTTACAGAACTCGTCAACCTGATGCTTGTTGAAGAATTCTTGAGGCGTGTGCCGCCTCCTGTCCGTCTATACTTAGCAGATAAAGAAGAAACCGACTACCTGAAGTGTGCTAAGTCGGCTGACACTTACAGCCTCATCCACCGGCTGACACCCGAACCATCCTCCAGTAAGAAGTCGTGGTACAGTTACGAGAAAGTGAGCACCGATCAAGCTGGCTCGCAATTGTACTGCAAGTATTGTAGACTCTATGGACATACCATAGACAAGTGTGGTAAGTCTCAATACAAGGGAACCACTGACCCACAGAAACCCAAACCAACTCCTCCTAAGTCCGGTAAGCCTGTGATGAATGTTGGTGTTAATGTTAATGATCTTTCTCTTTTCAGTAACCACCTGTATACTGGAACTGTCTCTGCCAACGGTTCAAATCCGGAGGGACGTTTCAAATTGAAGATCTTGAGGGACACAGCGGCTCTTCAATCGATCATCTTGAAGTCGGCTGTGCCCAACATCACCTACACCGGAGAAACTGTCTTCATCACTGACCTCACTGCTACCACTCCATACCCTCTCGCCAGAGTCCACCTGGATTGTCCCAACGTGAACGGAGAAGTCCAAGTCGCCGTCAGGGAAAAGCCTTTTCCCATGCCTGGAGTGCAACTTCTCCTGGGCAACGACTTGGCAGAAGACCTGCAACCGACCAACCTGATCGTCATGGACAAACCCCAGGTGTGTACCTCTGTGCCAATTAACCCTATACTAGCGTATGTTCCAGCAGAGGTTCAAGAGAGTGATGAAGTTTCTCCTCCAGTTCTCGTGACCACCCGTGCAGAAGCCGCACATCCACAGCCAGCTGACTCTACTGCTACCGCTGTCCCTCAAGACCCTCAGAAACTACCCCGAATCTGACCAAGTTGGAGTTCCGTAAGTTGCAGAGGGAAGATCTTACTTTAACACCATTGTTTTTCCAGGCTGAGACTCAACCCGACAGTATTCCTGGGTTCTTCCTAGAGAACGACTTGCTCTACCGCAGATATAGACCCAGTAAACTGAAGGAGGAGGATGATTGGGCCAACATCGAACAACTTGTGATTCCTACCAGCCTGCGGCCCACTATTCTACACCTGGCCCACGGAGCACTCTCCCACTACGGATTCAACAAGACTTACCATGGAATTCGTCAAGACTACTACTGGCCAGGTATGGTAAATAGCGTCAAACAGTACGTAAAACAGTGTCATACATGTCAGATGGCAGGCAAACCGAACATCTCCATTCCCAGAGCGCCACTGATTCCCATACAGGTGCCTGCGGAACCTTTCCACAGACTTATTATAGACTGTGTTGGTCCTTTACCTCGGACCAGTTCAGGTAACGCCTATATCTTAACCATCCTGTGTCCTACCACCAGATTTCCCATAGCAGTTCCAGTGAAGAACATCACGGCTGCTACGGTTGTAAAACATCTATTGAAGATCTTCACTCAATACGGATTTCCCAGGGAGATTCAGAGCGACTGTGGTACCAACTTCACCAGTGATCTCTTCAAAAGGACACTGGAGGAGTTCAACATCAAACAGGTATTGTCCAGCCCCTATCATCCTGCTTCACAGGGTTCTCTTGAACGTAGTCATCAGACTATCAAAGCACTCTTGAAAAAGTTTTGTAGTGAAACCTCTAAGGATTGGGATAAGCAAATCGACCTTATAATGTGTATTTACAGAAGTCTTCCCAATGAGTCCCTAGGAGTATCTCCTTATGAGATGCTCTACGGCCGTAAGTGCCGTACTCCCCTTAAGGCTTTCAAAGACTCTCTCAGAGATGCCACCTTCAGTGAGCATCAGAATGTGCCCCAGTTTCTTCAAAACCTTCAACACATTCTAGAGAGAGTCCACCGCTTTGCCCATGATAATCTATTGAAAGCCCAGGAGAGGATGAAGACTCATTACGACCAGACCAGCAAAGTAAGAAAATTTAAGCCGGGAGACTTCATACTTGCATATCTTCCTATCCCAGGTTCTCCTTTACAAAACAAATTTTCAGGACCCTACCGCGTCAAAGAGTGCAGAAGCAACAACAACTACGTAATCGAAACTCCAGATAGGCGGCGGAGGACCCAGCTGTGCCACGTCAACCTCCTGAAGCAATATAATGGTACTCCTCCCACTGTCCTAATCCATTACTCTACCTTCACAGAACCCTACATCCACAGTGAGACCATCCCAGCTTCTCCTCCCGAAAGCACCAACAAGGAATCCACGCTTTCTCATTCAAAAATCCATATTGATAATCCCAACCATTTTCAGGACCCTAATAGTGCTCCTTTGCCATATTCTAATACCACTCTCACCTCGTCAGATAAGCCCTTCATCCTCCATGTCGACGCCAATGGTACCGACGTTGGTGGTGTCGTGATGCAGCAACGAGGCGAGGAGAATACACCTGTCAGTGACTACTGCTACAAGGAACTACGGAACAATTGGCAAGGAGCTACTCTTCATCATCCTGAAGCTCCAGCACTTCACTCCACACCTGAAAAGTGCTCGGTCCACCATCAACACGGACCACACCACCCTACACCTCCTGCAGCACGCCCACTTCTCATCTCAACGTCTTCTATTATGGGCTTGATAACTGCAGAAATTCCACCTGGAGACACGCTATACCAAGATTCCAACAACATCTTAGCCAATGATCTCTCCAGAGTTTATGAAGTAGAAGC